>NC_056741.1:242019116-242054116 GCF_019279795.1 Protopterus annectens | reverse complement strand
ATTGTTCTGTAATCAGGACATTTGCTGTGTATTCATTATTTTCGCATGACACATTTGCCTAAGGAGGGACTGTCCCATGCAAAGTGGGACAGATGTTAATCCTAAAGTCCCACCTCGGCCAATTTAAAAAGTAGCAAACCTACAATAGGTATGCGTTAGCATGACCCGGCAGACGGATGTGGGTCCCAAAACACATTTACTTGTCTGCATTGCAGAGTATCGATTCCCATGTATCAGTCATATGGGAGCAGATTGTATGAGGAACACACATATAATATGATTAACTCACTGGACAGGCCACCAATTCTGTACAGTCAAACGCCATGCCGTCGCCTAATGGTCAGCCATACCCGATACTGTAGTCATGTAGTCCGATGTAATAGGCATCACAAGGGATCGCTCCCACCCAGCGTGAGTGACACATGCAAGCACCAATGTCGGTGCATGTGCAAGTGAGGGAGCGAGTGGGTGTAAGCGTGTTTGGCTACCAGTATGCGAGTATTGCATTGGTAAAGAAATGTGGAGGCTAACCAAGTGTAAAAAGCTGTAACCAGAGGTCAGCAGTGCTTAACACCATGCAAACACACGCACAACCACTCCCAACTGCTTCAATGTGCCTTACTCCCTCCGTATCCAATGGGCTTGTTCTGGCCACAAACAAATAACCGTCCTTTGCAAGTGTTGGTAGTAACACCCTGCGCACACAGCTAATTTGAATTACCAATACTCCATGGCAAATATGCAGACAAAAGACAGTACCACACACATAACATACAGCACGGTCATCTAACAGTATAGCAATGTACCAGCAGATATGTCCGGACCACTGGTGTTTGCAGACCTGGCCGTCTTGTGTTTACGTGTGAGCATGCCCAGTATGACCATTCTGCATGTTGTCAACTGACATTGATGTCATACCTTCATGTGTTTGAGCATGCCCAGTACGGCCAACTGTATCGCATGTGTTACATGTCCAGGTAGTCTGTACTGTGGTGCCGACCTCTGCGTTGTACACTGACAGGTGGCATGCTGTGTCTGCAGGGTATCCTGCAGAGCATTGACTGTTGCTACATTTCTGCACAGCGTGGGGGGACATCCGACTGTATCCACATTCCTACACAGCACTGGGGGGGGGGCTCACCTGATTGTTGCTATATGTGTACGTTGGAAGGGGGGCACACCTGACACTTGTACACTTTTGCTACAACTGTACTGGTATGTCAGGTACTCCATTTCAGTGTGTAGACCTACATATTGTGCTGGCTAGAGGCATACCAGTGTACTCCAGATCTTAGCTTTAATTACCAACATATTAGTTTCAGACTTCCTAGCCTTCACAACCTACATCCAACTACCTGGCCTGCTGTAGTCTGTCTGTGTGGGTCTGTGGAGGGGGGGGTCATCCGTAGGGCATATTTAGAGGCCATAGTACAGCATTTATCTGTGTTGGTCTATACCTGTCCAGCTGATTGAGACTTGTGTGGGCTGTATGGACACACATGATGCTCAGCCCATTACCCGCAGTGGGTTATGACACCCTGTGTACTACTGGCTACTGTAGTGACCCCCGTATGTGCTACAGATGTCATGGTGCCACTATGGATGTATACTGTTTGCTGCCTTAACATTCGGCCACCAAATTCCCCTTGCATGCTTACATCCATACCATAGCTACATGTACCCACACATTTTAATACAACTGCCAATTGGTAGGTTGATTGACTTACCTTGAGGGTGTGCAAGACCTGAGCATGGTGCTGGAGGGCTGCCTATGTCAGATGCACATAGTGCACTTCCTATACATGTCTGAGCACAGGTAATGTCATGTTTGGCATCCCTTTTACTGTCTGTGCGAGTCAGAGAGGGTGACATTCCCTGAGTCCCTACTGTGTCAGTGCATATGCTATGCGTTGCCTCTTTGCCAAGGCCAGGTCATACTGGGCATGCCTCCTTCCGCCTACTGGGTCTGGCTCAGGTTGTTCCTCCTCTGAGTCACTCTGTGTCTGTACAGGGCTTGGCATTGGTGGGGGGCTGTGTGGCCTGTCCCATGCTGTTCCTGCTTTAGCTGTTTCTGCAGGATCGTATTGTGCAGCATAGCACATACCATAACAATTTGGGTGCATGTAGCTGGTGAATAATGCAAGGCTCCACCGGATGTGTCCAGACACCGGAACCATGACCTGAGCATCCCAAACACATGCTCTATTATATGTCTGGCCTGTGCGTGTGCCTTATTATGGTGTCGTTGTTCAGGTGTGTGTGCATTTCTGGTGGGTGTCATCAGCCACGACTCCAGTGGGTACCCAGCATCCCCCACTAGGTGACCATAGGGGATGTTCATATTGGCAAAGCTGTGGTACAGTTGCGTCAGATGCTATATATCGGAATCGTCATAGCTTCCAGGGCAGTCAGCACACACATTCAGTATAATGCCCTGGGCATCACATATGACCCGGCAGTTGATGGAGGGGATGCCTCTGCAGTTAATCTACGCCCTACCCTGCTCACCGGGTGGTGCTTTGATGCATACGTGCATGCAGGCTATAGCACTCACTACCCCAGGGTAGTCTGCCATTTGGTGGAAGAGACACATATTGCTGGTCAACACCTCACGTATGTTGAGGAAATGAACGTGCTCACTGGCATGTGGTGACATGGTATCCAGGAAATGGTGGAATACCCTGGATGCAGATGCCTGTGAGATCCCCATGATATCCCCAGTTGTGCTTTGGGAGGTACCTGTTGCTAGTATACCTAGACCTACACATACCTTGGTATCCACTGGGATGGGTTCCCCTTGGTCTCTTCGATGTGTCAGGTGTGGCCGGGACAGCTCAACAATCTGCTGTAGGAGGTCTCTGTCCACCCCATAGCGCTCCACTATCTCCAGCTCATGTAGCCCCTGGTAGGTTTCCCTTGGTCTGTACAGTCTTCTCTGTCTCCTCACTGAGGGTTGTTTGGCGGCATTCACATCCTCACCACCCTCAGCCTCCTGCACATGTTGGTCTATGTTGCCTGCTGCAGCCCTTCTCATTTCGTAGGATTGTTTGGTAAAATTTTCCCGCATGTATACACCGGTGGTGTAGAGCATGGAAAAACCCGAGGGGATGGTGCTTGCTCACTTTATCATAGTGTTCTGGGCCAGGCTGGTCTGCTGGGCCTGTAATCGGCTGATTGTGATAACTATCACCTGTTTGCCTAGCTTGTTCACCTTGACTACTCTCCTACTGTTGTTGTCCCTCCCAATTGCACTAGGCAGGTATAGACACACCCCTAGCTTAGGTGTGCTAAGCCAGGAGCACTCTCGAGACACAGGGTTCCAATCTACATACAGTATGCCTGACACACACCCCCCATGCTTTCACCTATATTCGAGTCCTGCACCCGGCTATCTATACACATACACTCTTGGGACCTGCATCACACCCTGGGGATAAACGGGATTCACTATTTTCCACCTCGTTTGCATAGTATTGTCTTCTAATGCATAGTTACATGACTCATACTGAGCCTCCCCAAAAATAACCACTGCTTACTGTCTCACAGACCCACACACAACTGGTTAAAAGCACCTTACTATTACCATATTCAATGTCCCTTGTTCTTCCCAGCAACAAAACAACTGGCCTCTGCACAGCTCAAAACCAGGACCCTGCACACCACAGATGATGTGCTTTACCACTAAGCCATGGCAGATATACATACATCTGAGGTTATCACATACAGATCATCCAGCACAGGCACTAATGTCTACATATATATATATATATATATATATATATATATATATATATATATATATATATATATATAGTTTACTATCACAATGCTGACGTGCACTTGCACGGCTATGAAGTATTCGAACAACAGATGTTCGAATACTTCATATTTTGGCAGGTGATGTGAGCGAACGTTACCATTGTGAATGGACTGTGCATTCGCAATTTTAATGTTCGCTCATGTGAGGGGATCGCGGTACATTGCGGTTAGGTAAATACATCCCTTTCCTCGCTGTAGTGCGATCTCGGAGTTGGAATATTAAGTTGGGGGGGTGTGGGGGGCACAGCCCCATCGGGGTGCAGGGCGCAGCCCCATAACTGAGTGTTTAGGCTAGGTAGGTAGTTACGGGACGGGTGGGAGTGCTGTGTATTGCCGTAAATGCATGGCGACATTTTCGACAATACACAGCTGTTTTCGACTTTAGGTTTATTCGGAAATGTTCATTTCCGATGTATAAATTCGAAAATGCTGACATGTTTTATTCTGATTTTCGAATTTATGATAGTAAACCTAGATATACATATATATATATATATATATATATATATATATATATATATATATGTATATATATATATATATATATATATATATATATATATATATGTATGTATATACACACACACACACACACACACACACACACACACACACACACACACACACACACACACACACACACACATACATATACATATACACACACATACGTAGATATAGAATATATAGCTCAACAGCGGACCACGTGACACCAAAGCATTAGACAAGAATGAAAAGGAAACCATATGCACCTCCTGCATTATGTACTGGTGTTAATATCAAGGCAAGTGTGTTTCTGTGCATCACATGGGTTCAGACTGTATTAAGGGTAAGATTAGGGCTGCTGACATTACTCACCAGACCTACTGCCGAATGTATGTGTATGTCTAGCCAACCCAGTCTCTTGGCCGTTTGTGACATTTATGCCCCCTATATAGGAAAACAACAAAACATGCTCTTCAACACATCCAGTAGCTAGCCACTCACAGAGCCCAACACATAGGATATGACTGCCAAATACACACACCTGTCATGCCTTGGAATAGAACACCTACCTGTCTATTCTATCACACTACAGCATTATGCAGTTACAGAACATGCTACCGAGATTACTGGGATGCAGCACTCCCAGAGGTGTACTTCTAGGTGGGTGACATCATCAGCATTGGCAAAGACAACGATAGGGATTGGATGGAGTGTAAGCAGTCTAAAAGCATTATTCTGTCCCCAGGCAGACAGAGACAGACACACACACACACACAAACACGTGGTAGGGCTGGGATTAGAACACCAACCTAACTATCTTATCACACTACAGCATTACACAGTTACAGAACACACTACCAAGATTACTGGGGCACAGCACCCCCAGAGGTGTACTTCTAGGTGGGTGACATCATCAGCATTGGCAAAGACAGCGATAGGGATTGTATGGAGTGTGAGCAGTCTAAAAGCATTATGCTGTCCCTGGACAGACAGAGACAAATACACACACTTGACATGGCTGGGATTAGAACACTGACCTAACTATTTTATCCCACTACAGCATTACATAGTTACAGAACACACTACCGAGATTACTGGGACACAGCACTCCCAGAGGTTACTTCTCGGTGGGTGACATCCATCAGCATTGGCAAAGATGGCGATAGGGATTGTATGGAATGTGAGCAGTCTAAAAGCATTATTCTGTCCCCAGGCAGATGGAGACACCCACAGTTGGCACGGCCTGAATTAGAACACCTACCTATCTTATCACACTACAGCATTATGCAGTTACAGAACACGCTACCAAGATTACTAGAGCACAGCACTCCTAGAGGTGTATTTGTAGATGGGTGACATCATCGGCCTTGCTAATGGTGGGTATAAGAAATGTATGCAGTGTGAGCAGTATAAAGGTATTACTCAGTCCTCAGGCAAATGGAGAGACACACACACACGGCAAGTGTGGGAGGAGAACACAGACCTAACTACTTTATTACACTACAGCATTATGCAGTTACAGAATGCACTACCGAGATTACTGGGACACAGCCCTCCCAGAGATGTATTTGTAGATGGGTAACATCATTGGCCTTGTTAACAGTGGGTATAAGAAATGTATGGAGTGTGGCCAGTCAAAAAGCAATTTAGAGTCCACCGGCAAAAGGGGACAGACATACACACACATGCCAGTGTCGGGTATGGAACACCTGACTATTTACAGATTACTATTACAATACTACATATATACGAATCGTGCCACACAGAATACACATGTCAAGGCTGTCATTATGACTGTCTGGGAATGTGGACATCAACAGGGATGCTGGCAGTTAAGATGTACATACTTGTGAACCTGTGTGTTTAAAGTGTGAATCCATCCTGACCTGGGGTATGCCCATCTGTGGAATGGATGACTACTACCACTATACAGGGTTACAATGGCCATGCCCATACGCAGAGGCACATAACTAACACAAGGTGTCACTGGGCATGCTCACACACTTAGTAGCACAGGGCTGTTCGGAATGCACTGTGTCCATCTACACAAGGTTATACTGGGCATGCTCATACACTTAGTAGCACAGGGCTGTTCGGAATGCACTATGTGTCCATCTACACAAGGATATACTGGGAATGCTCATACACTTAGTAGCACAGGGGGCATGCTCACACACTTAGTAGCACAGGGCTGGTCGGAATGCACTACTATGTGTCCATCTACACAAGGATATACTGGGCATGCTCATACTCCTAGTAGCACAGGGCTGACTGGGATGCACTCTGATGCTAAACACGGAGGGCCACAGTGGCCATGCTATTACAGGTAGAGGTAAATAACACATTGTAATGGGCTCTGGTGTTGGTAGTTGTCATTGTTAGCGGGAATGCTGCCCTATATATATTTGACACCGGTCTTTAACAAATCAGCTGTCATTCTGGGATGACATGGCTGACAGTAGGCAGGCCTTTGACATATATCACATGCATCCATGATACAAGGGAGTGTGGATATTACCCAAGTTGCATCCGCCCACACAGTGCCATTCCAAGGCAAATGTCCTAAATGCAGGTTATCTCCCATACACCTACAGGAGAACTGCATTGTTTTCTTATGCTAACCAGTGCTATATGTGTAGCGTCCATATTCACAGCTGGCCACTGTAGATCCAACAATGGGGAGCACTGATATCTGTGCAGTGAGGAACACTTGGCTGATGTCTCTGTAGTGCACAATAGCACTACCACCATATACCTCAGAACCTAGCACTACCACCATATACCTCAGAACCAGACATGTGGGCTATAACACAGGTATGGACCGCTCCAGGTGGTGTACCCACATACATAAAGGCCACTCACATGTACTGACCGGTCCCCCCATGAAAGGCATCACAGATGAGCCATGTGCAGGACACAGAGTCACAACCTGCATTCTAGGATGTAAACTGCAAACACCACCATGCCCTCGGACCACCACCATGCAACCATACATGTTGTATGACAGATGGGTACGCCACCATGTGACCCTTGACCTGTGTACTGTACTAAGCTCTACATCAACTGTAGACAGTACACATGTACTGACACAGCTGCATCATGTGTTATGCAATGCAATGATACCACTGTCTGTTACCAGGTCAGCTGTATACATACCAAGGGCCCTCAGTACTGTCCACCATTAGCAGATGTCTGTTGCTGTACACCAGTACACACCCTCATGTATGGATATGACATACATGTACCTGATCTGGGTATGTACATGCCACACACACAACATACCAGTAAATAGCATAGATGTTGTAGTTCTTTGTGCAAACAGGTGGCTACAGTCATTACACACATGCACATGGAATGTAGGTCCATGGCTGCTGAATGCTAACAGTACATAAGGTGTGATATCAATGTTGACAGAGGTAACATCCCCTCTGTACTGGTCACCCATCATATCACACAACAGTCCATGTGTCATATATGTTATTACTCATATCCGCCAATTGCAATGCCTACAAACATGATCAAATGGCAGGATTGGAGGACCTACACACCTGTACACATAGTGTTGTGCATTCAGATAACATGTGTGTGCAGTTGCTGATGTATGCAGGTGGCATGTATCCTAGTACATCATGCAGCTGCAATGCAGCCTCAACATTGCCAACTATATATGGTGATATGCTGAATGTACAGAAAGATGTACCACAGGTATGGCCAGATGTGTTAAAATAAGTTAGTGGCAGGGCATCTTTGCAGATGGATGTTTGCTGTGGACAGCTCACAGGTGTGTCACAAGCAGTCCTACAATACCCTGTGTAACCAGTAAGCAATGGTTTTGTTAATTGGAGGACATAACACACAACTTAGACAGTGGTCAGGGTGATAGCGAAGGTAAATCACTTGACACCTCTTAATAAATATGATGTCCCTAGTGCATATATCAGCACTGTTGGCACAGGAAATGTCAGTACAGTTTGTAACGCATGCAATACTGCTGTACGTCTGATATACATAACATGAGCTAGGCAGGTCTGAGATTCACAGTACTGGCATGTGTGGTTACGTATGTGTCCATATTTGTCACGTATTGTGGGAATACATCTCAATTGTTATTCATTCACCTGTACACTGGTGTACACATCTGTACAGACTGCAATGTATAAAGCAGGACATAGGCAGGGGTGTGTATCTCACACATGTGAGGTATCTGTATGTGCATGACATAGGTGTATTAATTACTGAATGTCACAGTGTGTGTATGTAGGGCTGACTGGTCCCTGGGGTGAGGATGTATTTTACCATACTGAACTGATAGGACCCCTCCCACCATCTAGGCGATGCATTCAATTATCCATGTTGATGTCCCCGATCTTAGGCCATACTGACTACCTGTATATGTGTATTCTCTGTGGCATGTCATGTAGGTGCACAGTAATGTAATGATGATTTGCAGATAGGCAGGGGGTCCTCAACACACCAGTAGCAACTATGTGCGAGTGTTTGTTACTGTGTCAGTGAAGCCATGAGTGTGTGTGTGTGTGTGTGTGTGTGTGTGTGTGTGTGTGTGTGTGTGTGTGTGTGTGTGTGTGTGTGTGTGTGTGTGTGTGTGTGTGTGTGTGTGTGTGTGTGTGTGTGTGTGCTACAGTGTCACTGAATACATGTGTGTCAATAGCTGAGTGTGTGGGTGCAGTTGTGTGTTGGCATCCTGTCATGGGAATGTGCATTATTGATTCCCATTGAGGTATCACTTCCCACTGGCCTCTACCCTTGTAATCAGCTAGACCACTCTCTTACCTCACCACTTCATGTAACTGTACCTGTGATGTCACCCTTTATGGATGTCACGTCTGTGGCCACAGTAGCTTAATACACAGCCATCATGCTCTTGGAATGGTAGATGTGTTTGTAACGTGGGACATTCTCACTCTTATTTGGCAGCTACACGGTGCATGCTGGTATATTCATACATATCTGTGAGTAGTCCACATTGACATATGGGACACTTAACTGCAAATACTGACATCCACCGGCACGTGCAAATAGACCTGAAGAAGGACAGCAGAACAACATGACCAACATGCATTTACTGTTGTTACACAGGACACATACTGTTAACAGTATTGTACACCTGTACTACATGGTATATCTGCTGACTGTCAACAGTCCTCAACATTTGTAAACTACACATATCATCCTAGTCTGTTCACCCTGTGCATCAGACCATATGAGCATATTTCTGCACCGATGGTGTGGATGTCAGGGATGCGGCACAGGCATTATCATATGCACAGGGTGTTAATGTTTGCCGGAAGCCTAGGCTGCACTGTTGTTATGCAAGACACATACTGTTAACAGTATTGTACACCTGTACTGCATGGTATATCTGCTGACTGTTAACAGTCCTCAACATTTGTAAACTACACATATCATCCCAGTCTGTTCACCCTGTGCATGAGACCATATGAGCATGTCCCTGCACCAATGGTGTGGATGTCAGGGATGCGGCACAGGCATCATCATATGCACAGGGTGTTAATGTTTGCCAGTGGCCTAGGCTGCACCATTGGATGACATCATGTGTGTGGGTTTGGGCCTTTGATCTAATTGGGCGTGTGTGGGTTATGCCTGTGTGTGTTGCGGTGCCCTACATATGTGTCCAGTGTGTGCGTGTATGTCTGCACACAGTTCTCCCATGTGTCTGACCTACACAGGGGTATTATTGACAGCTGCAGACTGTACAGGTGAGGTTTTACAGTTCACGGTGTCCGGCCATGGACGTGTGACCTGTGCCTGCCAGGGGTTGCACGGGCACTACCAGACAGAGGTGCAGATTGGGTACTGTCTGATGTCACTAGTCCACTGGAACTGTATCCCTGTTGGGACCATCTGGGCCATGTGCACATGGCCTGCTGTGTCATGGTGTGGACAGCACAGCACCAGATGCACTGCTGCTGCTACTGCCACTATGGGAGCGGGCATGTGAGGTAGCTCGTACACGTAGATCTGACACAGGTGATGTAGCAGGCCTACGTCCATGTGCCCAATGCCTCACTCCTACCAGATGTTCCAACACAGACAGCTCATGCTCGTGGATTGTCATACCATGGGCAAGGACTCCAACCATGTCACCCAACCGTCTATCCAAAGCATCAGCAATCTGCTGTTGAGCATTTACCATTGTCTGGATGCTGTTGTTTAAAGAACGGACAGCAGCCCTCTGCAGCCTCTGATATTCTCTGTTGCACCATTCAGCATGTGTGTGCCTCCATTACAGTCTGAAACATGTGTCTGGTGACACCAGCTGCTGTGCTCTGTCATGCAGGAGCATGTTGGGCAGTGGTCCTCCTATGAGCAGCACTGGCCACATGCCTGTGTGGGGCACCACCAGTAGTTTGGCTGACGCCATGGTGTGCAGGCACAAATTCCATAGCCTCCACACTTTCCTGTTCCAAGCTACCACGCGACAACTGTCCTTCCTCTATGGCCACTGGTGATGGGGTATGTGCAGGTATGGGATCTGTGTGCGGGGATGAGGTGGATATAGATGGAATGGCAACCAATGGCACAGTTTCAGCCCCTGACAACTCTGCCTGTGACCCAATCATATGTTCATCATCACTGCTAGAGTCTGTGGGGACACTAATATCTGATGTACCGCAGGAGGGCAGTGCACCTACATCATCTGTGAGGGCAAAGAAGAACTGTACATTACAATCTATACAATAGACACACACACATGCGCATGTGATATGACAGAAGGCATGCAACATGCATGTGATACAGCAGATGGCATGCAGCACAGACAATAATAGTGGTAGTTATCATACATCCTTAGGTTGCACACAGCATGCATGTGTGATAGCAGACGACATGCAAATTGCACAATCATAGTAGTGGTTAGGATACATCCCTGTGTTACACCATGTGGACCAGTACAGGTTAACAGTACATCTGCCTGATGTGTGGCATATGGCCTTGATAATCACATGCAGTATGACATGTGATCTGTTGATGTATGCAATGACATGCATACATGTTTAACACAATGGTGTCCTATCGAATATACAGTGGGGCAATGGTGTACCAATTCAGTGTTGTCTGTCCACCCTACAGATATACTGCAAATTTAGCTGATGTGCATGGCCATTGCAGGGAATCATGAGGAGTCTCTAGTGCTATACAGTGTGAGTTATAGACAGGGTTCATAACCATGACTGTGTTCAGATACAATACATATATACTGTGGAATGTGACACACATCACTGAGGTGTATACACACTAAACCATGATGTGGACATTGTGACACAGGTCACTGATGGGTATACGGATGACACCTCAGCACATCTGCAACCATATTGCTGCAGCCTGGCAACTATGGGCAGACATGGAGAACACATTGGTACACCATGTCCCACATGACATCTGCGTACCACACACACACACACACACACACACACACACACACACACACACACACACACACACACACACACACAAACAAGGAGCTAGTATGGCATATATGTCCATCACCAGCAATGGGAATGTACTGTATCTGTGGCCTGCTGTGGATACTGTACAGATAACTGCTGTCATGTTGCAACACCCTCAAGATGTTCATCACATCCTATATGGTGGATTGATGTTATGCCTACACAAGATGTGCACAGGCCTGTAGGATGTCTAGCATTCCACATCTACATTATGACCATTATATAAAGGCCATGGCCGAACCATGTGTAGCCATTGTACGACAGGGTGTACACACAAGCACAACACTTCTAGTGTATGTGTGTGTTGCTCCATGTCTCTGGCCATCCTCCATGGCCACGTGTGTACATGTTGTCCAAATTATAGGGGCGGATTCACGAAGGCTTGCACGGACTCTAAGACTAGAGTAAGACTCCATGCAGCCAACATGTCTGCCGAGCGATCCAGGAACAGCCAGCAGGGGTGTGCAAGAGAGCTCCTAAAATTACTCTTGCACGGACAGGGTTAATTTATGCAAATTACCTCATTTGCTGCTGAAAGGTATGCAAATTAGGTAAATTTGCGATCCAGGAAACACTAACCTGTCCGAGCAAGAGTAGTGTTATTTGCAGAAATGTACTCGGTTGGCAACTGAGTACCATTCTGCAAATAGCAAAATGGAGCGATGACAGCTCCAAATAAAGGATGCATCCAGTTGAAGAAGTATGCCAATGGCCAAATATACGGCCATTGGCATTTTTTTCCATTGCAAAATAAAAAAATATTTTTTTTTTCCTCAATCTCCAATGTTTAAGCATAGCACAGCGCCGCGCAAACATGCTGCGCTCCAAAAACCAGAAAAACAAAAAATAAAAGGCACAAATAGGGATTTTATTCAAAATATTCATCTGCCATGCAAGTGAATGGCAGGCTGAAGACAACATGGCTACTGAGTAGAGGTTGCTAAGGGGGGAAGCTCAGTCTGAGAGATGTAACCAAGCATTAGTAGGCAATCCTATGCAAATGAGGATAAGGACAGTGAATCCCAATATTTCCTGCTATGTGAACCATGTCCCTTGAGTGTAAAAGTAGGAAAAGGGGAGTAACAGAGCAGAAGATGGGTGACATCATGAGGGGGTATGTATCAAACAGACTGTAAGCTTATTGGAGCAGAGTGGCATGTGTTTGCTGTGAGTTACTCAGGACTAGGAGAGGTGTGTCTACTGTTGTCTAAACTGAAACCAAGAAACCGAAGGTATATGCCGTGGCTATCACTAAGGTTTCTTGCAAAGCTGCTTACACTGTGTACGCACATGTGCGTGCGTGTTAACCCATCTAAGCCTGTGTGCGTGGGTGTGCACCCGTGTAAGCCTGTGTAAGGCTGTCTAAGCTTTTATACACGAATGTGCACCCGACTAAGCCTGTGTAAGCTTGTGTAAGCCTGTGTGCGCACGTGTGCGCTCATGTGCACGTGTTTGTGCTTGTATGCACGGCGCTGCCCCCTGTGGAAACAGAAAGGGAAAAGGAAGGAAAAGAAGTAATAGGAAGTTAACCAAGGAGAACTAGCAGAGCTGCCAGGTGAAATCAATCAGAATCAGCCAATTACACAGGCAGTACAGTAGCCCAGCCCAGCCCAGCACTTAAAACTCTGCAAACAACATTCCCCCATGTTTTTCTCAGAAACACTGCAACACTGCAGTCAACAAAGAGAAGTGAAAACTTAAAAAGCTTAAACTGAGAAATAAAAATGTTAGGGGCTGTCATTGCTGTTATAAGGCAACATGTGCAAGATGCTGAGGGTGGTGCCATTGTGAATGCTGCTGAGCAACCCACAGTGAGGAGACGGAGAAGAGTGCGCAGACCCAGGTTAACCTACCAGGGGCTACATGAGCTGGAGATAGTGGAGCGCTATAGAGTGGACAGAGAGCTCCTGCAGCAAATTGTTGAGCTGTGTAGGCCACACCTCACACACAGAACCAACAGAGGGGAAACCATCCCAGTGGAAACCAAGGTATGTGTTGGCCTAAGAATACTAGCAACAGGTACCTCCCAGAGACCAACTGGTGATATGATGGGGATTTCACAGGCATCAGCATCAAGGATACTGCACCATTTCCTGAATGCCATGTCAGCACATGTCGATGATCATGTATATTTCCCCAATTCCCGTGAGGTATTGGCCAGCAATACGCATCTCTTCCAGCAAATAGCGGAATACCCTGAGGTAGTGCGTGCAATTGACTGCATGCACATACACATCAAAGCACCAGCTGGTGAGCGGGGTAGGGCCTACATCAACCACAAGGGCATCCACTCCATCAACTGCCAGGTCGTGTGCAATGCCCAGGGCATAATACAGAATGTGTGTGCTGGCTGCCCTGGAAGCTACCACGATTCCCATATCTGGCATCTGTCGCAGCTGTACTAGACATTTGCAAATGGGGACATCCCTGACGGTCACCTAGTGGGGGATGCTGGATACGCACTGGAGCCGTGGCTGATGACACCCATCAGAAATGCACACACACCCGAAAAGAACTCCATAATGAGGCACACGCAAAACCACGAAATGTAATCGAGCGTGTGTTTGGGATGCTCAAGTCATGGTTCTGGTGCCTGGACACATCTGGTGGAGCCTTGCGGTACTCACCAACTACATGTACCCAAATTTTCATGGTATGTGCCATGACACAATATGATCCTGTGAAAACAGCTGCAGCAGGAACAGCATGGGGCAGGGCCAAATAGCCCCCCACCATTGCCAAGGCCTTCACAGGCACAGCGTGACTCAGAGGAGGGACAATCTGAGCCTGCCACAGTAGGCAGAAGGAGGCATGCCCAGTATGCCTTGGCCTTGGCAAAGAGGCAACGCATAGCACATACACTGGCTCAGTAGGAACCCTGGAAATGATACCTCTCTCTGACTCGCACATAAAATAAAAGGGATGCCTAACTTGACACTACCTGTTTCCAAATATGTATAGGCAGTGTAGTATGTGCATCCAACATAGGCAGCCCTGCAGCACCAACTGAGGCATGATTGCCATGCTTTAAGCAATATAAAGCAGTGCTAAGCAGCTTTCACCAATATCTAGTATATGTAAACAAAATTGCTCGTGCAATGTTGGGCAAGGTCAGGGCATGTTGAGCAAAGTCAGTTAAACATGCTCATATTTGCTTTACTGTTCCTTAAGCAGTCTGGTCTGGCCAGCATGAAAATAAAAAGCAGTGACAGGCCTTGAACCCAGGATACTGTGCACTGTAGTCACAGTACTGAACCACTAAGCCATGAGAGCATTTTAGTGGCACAGATACAGCAGGACAATTGTACACTAATAGCAATGCTGTATCATGCCCCTAAAGAGGCAAATGGGTAACCTTCCCCACACGCCTATGCAGACAGAGAACATCAGGCCAGGCGTTGTGATGTGGATTGTGTAGGCTATGAAGTCACAAGCTAATATATGTAAAACTGGATGCTAGGATCTGTAGTACAGTAGTATACCTCAAGCCAGTATGATAGGCAACAGTACAGACTGTAATGGTGTCCTGTACATAGCAGTGCAGGCACAGTAAATGTGTATAAGTGTCAGGTGAAACCCACATCCTATGTACAGCCACAGTAACAATCCAGTGTGCCCACGGGTAGAAATGTACAAAGAATAGCTGTCCCCCCCGTATGTAGAAATGTTGATAAGTCTATGAAAAATGTCTCCTGGAAGCCGTGCAGGCACAGCATGATCCCTGTTGATCTATGACACAAAGGTGAGCTCTGCTGTAAAAACACAACTTGAATTACCATACACATATAGTATAAATTTGTATACTGTGCGTGCTCACACACTCCAACAAATGTAATGGATTTCATTAAGCATTACACTGAAAGGTCATACTTGGCATGCTCACACACTTAGACTAAATACGGATGTGATAATAAGGGATGTATGGACAAATGTGTATAGTCATCTCTACTTCCAGAAACACATTCACAAAGAGGTCTGAAAATCCTGCTATGTGTTCACACAAACTGCCAAGGTCTGTGCATGTAGGTCAAAGGAGGTTGCCACAAATCAGCAGTCATCAGACCTGTCAGAGTACCACAGCACACTTGCAATTAATCTGACTAGGCACGTTCAGCAGCTAGAAACACCAATGATGTACCTTAACAAGAGGATTACTGGCCTCAAATAGTTGCCCCATGCAACAAGACTGAAATGTAACCCAATCTGTACTCTGTTGCATACTGTCTACTCAGGAGATCTCTGCCCAACAGACAGGTCCATGTCATGGTTACACTCAGATCTGTTTTGAGTTACTGCTCAATGGCACTAAATGTACAGAGCCAACTGATATTGCCAACACCCTGGCAGATAGGATCAGTGTTAACTTTACCCCCCTCTCACCCATGAAAGAGCACATATCTATAATGGAAGACTGCAAAGTTGCTGTCATCACGGCTGCGCAGGTAAAAAACACTCTTCAAAGCCAGTATCACAGCAGCCATGGGACTAGATAACTTCCCAGGCTGTGTAGTATCTACATCCCTGAAGTAAACATTAACATGGAAGGCCTGTGGCTACTGAAGTTTCCAGAGGACTGCAAACAAGGAGCCATCATTGTAAACACTAAAGATGTGGACATCCTACAAAAGGGCGTCACTGAGACAGGTGGCTGTTGTCCAAACCATGGGCTGTAGCTCAATGCCAAAAGGTGCATTATCATCACCTTTGTTAAAAACATTGTAGCCAAGAACTACAACATAGGTGGTAGTATACTTCACACTGTAAGGGTGACAAGAGACCCTGGGTCATGGAAGGACAGTGGATACAACTGTGATGAGAACATTCCCACAGTAGTCAGGAAACCCTCTTATGTGGCACACCTCATCACAAAATGTGTCTCATGCAGAATAGAAGAGGACATTGTTCCCCTCTACTCACCACTCACTAGAACTCTAAAAGAGTACAATGCCACTGTTGCTATGTACCTCACAAGACAAGTACAACAACTGGAAAGCCAGCAGCAATACCTCACAAAGTGCATTAGTGGCCTGAAATACATGCCATACACAGGCCATCACAAAATGCTCCATCCGTACTCCCCTGCATATCACCTACTCAGAGGTGGTCACTGCGTAACATACAAAGCTATGTCAAACATAGAGCTGTTGGATATGATCCACGTAAAACACTCACAATCACCCTGACCTTTGGTCCCAAGACCACGAGTGAATTACAAAAGGAAGTGATGTAGCCATTTACCTTATGGATATCCACACCTCCAGGATACTGGCACAGCATGAGGCCTTGGAGACCATGCAAGTGCAACTAACATTAGGCAAAGCTGCCCATCAGATTGTAGCCTGCTACAGATCATGTACCTTGTCTCAGGAACCTCACTCAGTATTTTGGAGATCAATGGCAAATATAAAGGTCCTATCAAACACCATTATATGAGGAGATTACAACTACCCAAACATTGAGTGGGTGAATTACTCGTATACAACGTCCTTTGCCCAATGTGTCCTAGAGTTAAGAAACTCTAACACCCTGGAACAGCTGGTCAGCACGCCCACTAGAGGTGACAACATACTGGACATGATCATCACCAACATGGGGTACCAGTGTTCCACAACAGAGATAAATCCCTCGCTGATAATATCAGATCATTAAGTAATCACACTGGACATCCACATCCTGCCCCCACACCCAGTCAATGAAACCAATGTGAAGACATTTGCAAAAGCAAACTGCACACTTCCCAAGACCAAAGTGGAATGTTCCGAAGTCCCCTTGTTATAGGATAATGGTATGCAATCTGCAGAATCATTTGCATCCTATGATCCTATGGGCATCTACAGGGATGCATGGAATGAGACATCACAAATAAAACCAAGATGCACTCCTCCAAAAATAGGACAGCAAGCAGGTGTTTGTTGTCCATAAATAAGCTAGACAAGACAAGGAGGAAACGAACACATTATAGATCCAACGTCACTAAAGGAAAGGCATCACTGATCATTATCAGGAAGAAACAATGATCGCTCTTAAAATAATCCAAGGACGGTGTCTAAAGAGAAATAGCCAAGGAATGTAAGAATAACAATCAAAAAGCCTTTGTTAGATATACCAGACATGTAGGTGTCAACTTCCAAATATGCTGTCAGTGACTGAAAAAAGGAATGACATACACCAAACTAACTTTCATTGCCCACAGCCAGGGGGACAAGTTCAGTGTAAACTCCTCCCTCATCACCCCCAAAAGGGCCTGTGACCATCACAGAAGGATGCAGAGACCCAGACGTCATTGACATGCAGGTAAATACAGCCCTCACCAAAGCTAAGAACATAGCATCAATGTGACTATAAGTTGTCCCAGGCTGCATCTTACACTAGGCCCATAAGGAACTACACCCTCACCTACATTCATTGTCCAGACTCAAGTGTACCACAAGTTATGTACCCAAAGAATGGCATACACTAACAGTCATCCAGCTCCACAAAGGGTGTGCCAAAACAGAACCTGGAAACCATTGCCCATCATGTGTACTCAGCCTGCTCTACAGAGCTATTGAGCAAATTGTCATGGAACCCATACACTGAGACATTGGAGATCTCCAGACACTGGACTCTACACAATTTTGCCTTGTTAAAGGCAGAGCCTGGCTCCCAAACCTAGTTGACTTATTTAAAACAGTTATGTTGAACATAGATGGAGGTGAAAGTAATCCACACAGTCCACCTGGACCTCACTAAGGGCTTACCACACCATTCCCCACTCTGTCATCATGAACAAGTGTACCAGCCTGAACATGAACAGCTATGTCACAGGATGGGTGGCCAAGTGGCTCACAGATCAAACACACATGTTCATAGTTGTGGGTGTCATGTCCAACTCTAAGTCAGTCACAAATGGCATCACACAGGTCTTGGTCCTGGGACCTCACCTGTTCAGTCGATACTGCTCAGAGGTACAGGCAAGCATGACAGGTGTAAGGCTGAGCAGGTTTGCAGATGTCTGAAAACTGTGGTCCATAATTGACTGTACAGCTGACACTGACATCCTCCAGAAGTGTCTTACAGAGACAGATACCTGGTGTCAAAATCAAGCTGAATGGCAAATAATGCATAGTCATCCGCTTTGGGTAATACAAAGTGCACACAAATTACCACTTCGCTGGTAATCCAGCATGTACAGAGAAAGTCATTATGGCCCTGGGGACACAGGTAGATAGTAAACTCACCTTTGATGATCACATGGCCAAAATGTTTAGACATTCCTTCAATGTAGGCCATCTAATGTCACCTAATGTAACCCATGTCCTGTAGTCTGATGATGTCACCATCCTACAAATATACCTGTGGAAAAGGAAGCTCCCAGTAATATGTATGGCATGTCATGTTAATGTGTACTCCTCTAGTATCATGAAGTAGTTATACAGGGGTTTGAATCCTGCACTGGACAAGTGTGTGTGTGTGTGTGTGTGTGTGTGTGTGTGTGTGTGTGTGTGTGTGTGTGTGTGTGTGTGTGTGTGTGTGTGTTTGTGTGGTCTCCTTGGAAAGGAGCAACCCTTTAGGAAAGTAGTGAAACACCTCAAAAGTGATAATCTAACCTTTGTCAAGTATGATGATGTCACCATCCTACAAATATACCTGTGGAAAAAAGAACTCCCAGTAATATGTATAGTGTGTCGTGTTAATGTGTACGTCTCTAGTATCATGAAGTAGTTAGGTTGGGGGTTTGATTCCTGCACTGGATGTTTGTGTGTGGTCTCCTTGGGAAGGAACAGCATTTTAGGAGAGTAGTGAAACACCTCAAAAGTGGTAATCTAACCTTTGTCAAGTCTGATGATGTCACCATCCTACAAATATACCTGTGGAAAAGAGAACTCCCAGTAATATGTATAGCGATTCATGTTAATGTGTACCTCTCTAGTATCATGAAGTCGTGAGGTAGGGGTTTGAATCCTGCACTGGACAATTGTGGGTGTGTGTGGTCTACTTGGGAAGGAACAACCTTTTAGGAGAGTAGTGAAACACCTCAAAAGTGGTAATCTAACCTTTGTCAAGTCTGATGATGTCACCATCCTACAAATATACCTGTGGAAAAAAGAACTCCCAGCAATGTGCATAGCGCGTTGTGTTATTGCGTACTCCTCTAGTATCATGAAGTAGTTAGGTAGGGGTTTAATCCTGCATTTGTTGAGTATGTGTGTGACACTGTTGGTCAATGTGATGTGGGTTTTGCTTTTACCACTGTATGACATATCAATATGCATTGCACATGTGAGCTAGCTGTGTGTCAGATACATATCCGTACATGTTACCTCAATGACGGCATGTGTGGGAACCCTGCTTTCTCCAAGAACACAGCTGTCATCCTTGCCAGACTGTGCTGCTGTTTCGCAGACCTTAGGTCACATCTGTATGCTTGTGACATGCCCAGCCACTGCAGTGATCCCTGGCCTAGGTCATCTGTGTCACACAAAGTCATTACTGCTCCTACTGGAATGTGTGAGCGAGGGTCTATGGCTGAGGTATATGTCAGACCTGTTCAAACGCAGCAAAGTCTGTCAATAATGACTGTTCATAACAGGTGTAGGATAACCTATGTGGATATACATGCAGACCCCTTATTGCTTATGTGATCTACCAATGGATTCCAAAATACCTTTGGAAATGTGATTAACAAAGGAGAGATGACATAACACTTGGTTGCATGTACACATCGGTACCTGTTCATCATGTTGGTGGCTACTACCTATGTGGTACTGTGGGGATAATATGTTCTGTAAAGGTGGATGACTATGCTTAGTTTGGCTTATAGCTTTACAGCATGGGTTTGACAACAGGCATCTGTCTGTATGATACCCTTGTTGAGGATGTGTGTGTCATCTGGAGAATGCATTATAGGCCACAGTATGCATTACCAGACGTGGACGGACATATCCCTACTGTGATTGCTTGTACCTAAGAGAGCTATATGCCAAACAGGAATGGTCTCAGTAATGGGTGCAGGTGAATACCATTGGTTACTGGCATTGTATAGTACCTGAAGGATCCAAATGTTGCTGTGTGTCCTAAATCTGTGTGTTGGTTGTCAAGGCATCATCTAACGATTAGTTATAGTCAGGCTGTTGAAGTGATGTATACTACCAGAATGCAAAATAATGACAGATAGTAACAGCATTACCCACAGCACAGTGTCAAACCATGTCAGACACACATGTGTAGTCAGGTTCCGGAATGTGTGTAGTACAATGCATACTGGCCAAGAACAGAAACTATGGAGTGTTACTGTGTAATACAGAGCATGTCACCCTGGCCATGTGTCCACTATGCACGCACAAGCAGACAGTGCACCTCCACCATGTTCACAACTGTACACCTGCAAATCTGTGCTACACACATCCCACACATACTGTCCACTCTCTAACACATGCTGCCAATACTGCACACATCAGCCAAGTGGCACTTGGCCAGACAATACACAATTGGAACCAACACTGGTGTAAACAACACTACAATGACAATCATAGCTTTAATGCATCATGCCTGCTCAGCTACACCTTCAAGCATATCATTACACTCTACTGCTGACAACATGCTAACATTGCTATACTCCTATATAGACACCCTGTGCATCAGCACCATGATAGCCTGTTCCTGCATTGATGTTACAGATGACAGGAGGCGGCACAGGTTTCATCATATGCACAGGGTGTGTTGTTGGTTTGCCAGAGGCCTACAGTGAGCCATCTGATTGACATGTATGTGTGTGTGTGTGTGTGTGTGTGTGTGTGTGTGTGTGTGTGTGTGTGTGTGTGTGTGTGTGGGCAAGAATACTGGAATGGGCCAATGTTGTTGTAATGTGTGTGGGTATGTGTTAGCCCTAGGTGTCTGGAGTATGTGTGTGTGTCTGCATGCACACAGTTCCACCATGTGGCTGCTTTATATGGGTATTTGTGGGACAGCCACAGACTGTATCTGTGAGGCTTTACAGATCACCATCTCTGGACGTGGATATGGTACCTGTGCCTGGCAGGGGTGCTACTGACACTATCAGGTACTAAGCCAAACTGGGTACTATCCCCAGAGGTGGATGGATGTACACTGGACACAGGTCTCTGCTAGGACTGTCCAGAGCCACATGCACGTGATCTTCTAGGACGTTCTATGGACAGCCCACCCTCAACATTGCTGGGGCTGGTACTGGCACTACGGGAGCGGCTGTGGCTTGAGGGACGTCCGCGGCGACTGCCAGCTGTTGATGTTGCTGGCATATGTCCACGTCGATGTCGCAACCATCCCACACTGTCTTGACATATTTAAACTGGTGCATGTGAAATAATTCCTGCTTTAAAACTTCAGCTTGGCAAGCTAAGAACTTGGTTATATTCAACTGGACGTATAAGAGAATTTAAGTACCTTTTTATGCACTTTTACTTTTAAAAAATACAGTATTTAAATTGATTTAAACTGTGTATGAAGGAGTGTTGAAGGAATTTTTAACTGGTTATTCTGCTCTTCAGTAACTTGAACTAAAAGCTAGTGTTGGCTGAATTTTGTTATTTGCTAGTAATTACAGGTGTGGGGATAGCCACAGTCAGTGATTTCCTGTCCTTGCATATTTAAACTGGTGCATGTGAAATAATTCCTGCTTTAAAACTTCAGCTTGGCAAGCTAAGAACTTGGTTATATTCAACTGGACGTATAAGAGAATTTAAGTAACTTTTTATGCACTTTTACTTTTAAAAAATACAGTATTTAAATTGATTTAAACTGTGTATGAAGGAGTGTTGAAGGAATTTTTAACTGGTTATTCTGCTCTTCAGTTATTCTCACCCACCCGCCCTGTTTTTGTTTTGGTGTTATTTGGTGTTAATCTTAGTGGCATTGAAACTGCCCGCCCCTCAGCCTGCCTCTGGGCCCATCTCATTTGCTCACTCAACTGAGTGCAGTGAGATCATATTCTGATTTCAGGCACTCCTACTGTGTACAAAGAGAGCATCTGGGAAATAGAAAAAAAATTAAGCTTATTTCCTGCCTTTCTTGTTAAGTGGTACAGACTATTTGTAGGCTTCTGAGCCCCCAAGCCCTTCTGTGTTTGAGGGAAGCCTTCTAGCTTGTTTTTTTTTTTCTTGTAACTAGCCAGTTTTCTAGTTTCAGCACTCAAATCTGTTTCTTTGATCTCAGCACTTGTTCAGAAAAAAAAAAAAAAAAAATTTCATCTGCTTTTACTGTACTTGTGTTTTACCTACTTCTTTTACTTTTGCATCATCTTAAAATACTCAATTGTATTTATTACTGCTTGGTGTAACTCATTCTAAGCCTTTTGGTTTAAACACTTGGGCTTCGGACCAGTTAGTTGTTTTGCACTGAGAGGTTTGTGGTCTGCACTGTTGTGGCAGAACAGGTAGCTTACATCCTTCTAGGTTGAGAACTGCTGATTGAGGGCTCAGTGTCTGTTATTCTAAAAGTGTATTAATTCTGGTTTAAGCACTTGGGCTTTCAAGCCAGTTATTTTACATTAAGAGGGTTCGTGGTCTGCACTCTTGTGGGAGGAGAGGCTGGACTCTGCCCTTCTGAGCTGGGAATTTCTGGTTAAAGGCTTATAGTGCATGCATATCTGAACTGTTTCTTACTGAAGTTGGTGCGCCTTGTTTGCTGTGGCATAGACTGGATTCGGGCCTGCTGGATCTAGCTTTGTTTGTGTAACTTGAGCACTAATCCAGACATTCTCTAAAGTATTCAATGGTATTTATTACTGCTTGGTTGTAACTTGATTAAAGTGTAGCTATCATTCAAGTCTTTTGGATTAAGCACTTGGGCTTCAGACCAGTTGTTTTACATTAGGAAGGTTTGTGGCAAGCACTGTGGTGGCAGGACAGGCAGCTTTCATCCTTCTAAGTTGGGAACTGCTGATTGAGAGCCCAGTGTCCAAGTGTATTAGTTCTGGTTTAGGCACTTGGGCTTCAGGCCAGTTATTTTACATTAAGAAGGTTCATGGACTGCACTCTTGTGGGAGAAGAGGCTGGACTCTGCCCTTCTGAGCTGGGAATTTTCTGGTTAAAGGTTTATAGTGCCTGAATATTTGAACTGTATCTTACTGAAATTGGTTCACCTTGTTTGCTCTATCATAGACTAGATCCAGGCCTACTGAATCTAGCTTTGTTTATATACTTGTTGTTTGTTTGCTTGTTATTTCCGTGGAAGCTAATTCACCTACACGCAACTTCTCAGCTTCTGTGGATCACTAGTGATATCTGCATTGCTTACTGTACTTATTTCCTTGTTTCACTTGAAAGAAAGTTACTGTTTGTCGTTTTGCATTTAGTTACTTGTATCACATTGCACTCAAGTTACCTGGCACTTGCTCACTAAAGCAATTATATAAGTCAGCACTAAAAATTAAAAGCACTACACCCTCACTCCCCACTGGCCCTTGTTTTCAATTAAGGATTTCCCAATATTATTCTAGCATGTCCAAAGGTCAGTTGTCAATCTCCTCTCGGTCCAGCTGGTGAATCTGGGAATCTTGAGGCAATGTTATAACTGCCTCATGTACACAGACAACCCTCTCCTCCTCCCACATAACACAAATACTTGAGAGATGCAGCTATTTAGCCAAACTGGAGGCTGAGCTCTCTCAACTCAGGACTGGCAAGACCAGACAGGAGGAGAAGGCAACTACACACACCACAAAACCAGCCTCACATAATGCTACCACTCCACTGAATCAAACACATAAACACACAAAGACATACTGAGGCTCTGAGTAAAATTTACCTAAACAGCAGAGGCCTCCAAAGCAGACACCCAAACAACTGCTACCTCAAGACACCCCAAAAGCAACACATAAACCACAAAAGCAGTGTGCAAAGCAGTCACAGCCCTTAAGGCCAAATACAACACCAAACATACTTGTCATAGGTGACTCCATAGTCAGACACACTGACGTCCCACTCACCAGGCTGAACAAGGAGAGGGTCACAGTAAGCTGCCTATCGGCGCTAGAATCCACATAACACAAGCACGGTCACTCCACAGCAAGTACAAATATGACACAGTCATTGTCCATGCTGGTGTGAACGACCTGAGACACCTCCTGGACTGCATGAAAAGAGACATAGAGGAGCTCTCTGATTATGTAGCCCAGGCAGGTATGACCCTAACCCTGAGCAGTATCCTTCCTTCACCAAGAATGATGCCACAATATAGAGACAAGATGATCAGCTTTAACAATTGGCTTAATTTCTGGTGTCATTCAAAGGGGATCCAGTGTCTGTCTGCCTGGGATGACATGCTTGACAAGCCACGCGGCTTTGCACCTGTCACCCCTGGGATTCTGGATATTGGCTAAGGCTCTTGCCACCCCCATAGTGCCTTTTTTAGGCAAGGCTCAAATTCTAAACCTACCACCCTAGAAAACAAAATGGGAAGAAATTGAGGGTAATGCTGCTCAATGCCAGAAGTCTAAATCTCAAAATGCACGCACTCGAGGCCCTTCTCAGTATGGAGAACATCGATGTCTGTGCTGTAACTGAAACCTGGTTCAGGGATCCTGAGAGCACCCCGCACTATTAGGTTTTACCTCATATCATGCCCGCCCCAAAACCCGGACCACTCCACAAAAGGAGGGTGTATCCATATTCATAAAGGATACTCACACCTCCAGGTTGGTGGCAACGCATGAAGCTTGAAACCATCCAGGTGCAACTAACAATAGGCAAAACTGCTCTACAAATTGTAGCATGCTACAGGCCACCCTCTCAAACTCAGGAACCCCACACAGCCTTCCTGAAGACACTGGAGGGTATAAATGTATCTCCAAACACCATCATATTGGGTGACTTCAACTACCGAATATAGACTGGGAACATTACTCAAGCCCTAACTTTCTAGCCCAACGGTTCCTGGAGTTCATAAATTCAAATGCCATGGAACAGCTAGTCACTGTTCCCACGAGAGGAGAAAATATACTAGATCTCATTGTCACAAACATGGGGACAAAATGCTCCACACCGAAGTATATCCCTCATTGGTGAGATCTGATCATAAACTAATCTCACTGGAAATCCACATCCCGCCCCACCCCAAACAAAAGACCATAGTGAAGAACTTCTCTAAAGCAAACTTCACACTACTCAAGACTGGTGTGGTATCCTTCAAGGCCCCTGAGTCAGAGGAAACCACAACCCAAGCTGTGGAAGCCCTTACAAATGCCTTCTATGAACACCTCCAGGACTGCATGGATCAGGCAATCCCAAATAAAACCAAGACTCTTTCCACAAAGGGCAAACGTCCAGTCTGGTGGACCCCAGCCATTAACAAACTTTACAATAAGAGGAGAAAGCTATTACATGATAGAACAAAATCCATAAAAGGGAAGTCACCCCTGATCATTATTAGTAAAAATTACGAGCACTCATAAAATCAACTAAGGCCAATTTTGAGAGAAAAATTGCCATGGATTCAAAGGACAATCATAAGGCCTTTTTCAGCTATGTTAGGAACCTGGGTGGAAACTCACAGATATGCTCAGAATTAGTCCAAAATGATACAAAATCACTGAACCCACAGACATTGCCAACATACTGGCAGACAGGTTCAGTGCAAACTTCACCCCTCTCCCCTAAAGGAGAGATAACTATCCCAGCCGAGTGTAGCCTCCCGGACATCTCAAATGCGCAGGTGAAAGCTGCTCTCTAAAGCTAAAAACACAGCATCAATGGGACCGGATGGTGTCCCCGGCTGTGTGCTACACGAGCTAAATGAGGAATTAAACCCACATAAGGCAGCTGTTTAATCTCAGCCTTACCACAGGATACGCCCAAGGAGTGGCGACGGCAACTGTGGTCCCACTCCACAAAGGTGGTGCCTCTACGACCCTGGTAATTACCCCATAAGCTTAACAAGTCTAGTCTGCAAAGCTATGGAGAGGATCATAATGGAGCTCATAAACAAAGATATAGGGGACTTGCAGACATTGGACCCGACCCAGTTTGGCTTTGTCAAGGGAAGATCATGCCTTTTGAACTTGGTCGACTTCTTGAAATAGTCACCAAGGCCATTGATGAGGAAAGGCAGTCCATACAGCCTACCTTGACCTTGCACTTCGACACAATACCCCACTCGGTATTGTAGAAAACTTACCAGCTTAAATGTAAACCCATATGTCACAAGATGGGTTGCAAACTGGCTTAAGGACAGAACCCACAGGGTTAGAGTTGCTGGCGCTGTGTCAGACTCCAAGCCGGTCACAAGTGGTGTCCCACAGGGCTCGGTCCTTGGCCCTATTGTTTGGCATCTACTTCTCAGAAGTACAGGCCAACATGGGAGGACTTTGGCTGACAAAGTTTGCAGATGACTGCAAACTGGGTGCCATAGTGGAAAGTGCATCGGACACTGATATCCTTCAGAAGGGACTCACGGAAACAGATAGCTGGTGCCAGAGCCATGGCCTGAAGTTAAACGCCAAAAATGTATAGTCATACCCTTCGGGAAAAACAAGGTAACCCCAAGCTACCATATAGGTGGCAATCCACTAAGCACAGAAGAGGTTATCAGGGACCTGGGGACCCAGGTTGACAGTGGCCTTTCTTTGACACTCACATTGCTAAAGTGGTTAGAAAGACCTTCTACATTGCCCACCTGATCATGAAGGGATTCACATCCAGATCTAGTGAGGTCATTGTTCCCTGTACTCTTCACTTATCAGACCAATGATCGAGTACAATGCCCCATTCGGGATGTATCTCACCCGACATCTGCAGCAATTGGAGAGACCCCAAAAGTTCCTCACCAAAAGGATAAAGGACTCCAAAATCTGTCATATGCTGCCAGATTGAAGAAACTCCAGCTCTATTCAGTCGCATACCGTCTGCTCAGAGGTGACATGTGCCTGACATACAAGGCCATGTCCAACCCGAATTAATGGACATGCTCCACCTCAAAAAATCCAAATCCACCAAAACCACTAGAGCAAGCGACTTAAACCTTAGCACGGATATAAATAGGACGTGCTGGAGGGATAGATTTATCACTCAGAGACTCCCTATGCTGTGGAATAAAATCCCGGTCCATGTGAGGCAGAGCACCTCGCTGACTCTGTTCAAGAGAAATCTAGACCTGTGGATGGGAGATCGTAGGTTTACCCCGGGAATCATCTCTGGGTCACTGCTGGACAGAGGCACAACAAACTAATGGGCACAGTATTTTTTCATATAAGGGGTGGCGTAAGCCACAATAATTTGGGCTAGGCTTATAAATGCCTTAGGGCAGATAGCCTAGTATAAACCTATGAACCTATGAACCTATGACACATGGACATGACATTGCGGAGGATATCTATTGTCTCTCCCCAACATCTATCAGTGGCCTCGGTGTAATGATGGATGGCACCTGCTAGGTCACGGATACTGTCAATGACGGCAGTGTTAATGTGCCCTCTGTGGCCTTAGTCCCTGTCTGGTGTACCGTTCCATACATGCCGGTGCCTCCATGACAGCCTGGAAATGCACACATGCACACATGCACACATGAACACATGCATACATGCACACAAATACACTCCTCACTACAGCAGATACCCACACACGCCATCAGTAATCCAAAACATACTCAATAGTGGTTGAAGGTGGGTTACAGTATCACAAGGCAAACAGTCATATCACACATGTCTAGCAAAAAACAAAAAGACAGCTTGGAAACACCAAAGCAAATTCTCTCTCAGTTTAATTCTCTCTCAGTTTAATGAAGCGCTTTTCGTCTTGCACATATGGCAAGACTTCATCAGAAACTGAACAAACTTCAACACAAGCAATATATACATACCCTTTTTGTCACATGACACTTCTAATTAAAATCTTGTGTCTTAAAGGCACATCCGCATTATTGCTACTTAAAACATTTTTTAAAAACAAATATTGTCTGACAATATTTTAGAACACGTCAACCCTACCCTTCCTTCAGAATTTTTACCTGTAGTAGTGATAGAAATATATATACAAACATACATATACTAACAATACTATATCTCAAATTATTGTGTTGACTCTCAAAATATGATATTACTTAGTTAACTAAGAAGTCAGAAACTTACATATCCGAGTCAAATGAAGTCAGATATAACAAATATGAACACATTTTATAAAAATGCATACACACATTAACGTTTAAGATTTCTCAGCTTCAATATACTGTTTAAAGATTGTCTCATTGAAACCCAGGTAAAACATTGCCTCAATGCGTATTTGCCAACTTAACTCAAGTTGCTCAAGTAAAAGTGTAAGCGGGTCCCCCCGACTATCATCAACAACTGAATCAATTGCTTTGAACAAAAATGAATGTTGTGGAGAGGAAATAATGTGTCTAGCCAGTGCATTATCTCTGTTAAGGGTCTTTATTTTATATAAATGTTCATATACTCGTTCTTTTAACCTTCTATCCGTTTTACCTATGTAAAACGCTGCACAACATTGACACTGGGCTAAATAAACCACAAACTTGGACTGACAAGTATACTTCAATTTGATTTTAAAACTAATATTTTTAACTCTAATGTCTTGTCCTGTACTCATGTATTTACAGTAATTACACATTTGGCATTTATATATGCCACACTTCCACTGTGGGGTGTTTTTTTATGTTGTAATAATTCCTTTAAATTAGTCCCCCTCTTATAAATAATCCGGGGTTTGCTTTTGACCTTGTAAGAAAGGTGAGGATCTCTCCTAATTATTTCCCAATTTTTGTTCAAAATTGACATTATTTCCCTTGCATTACTACTATAAGGTGTTATTAAATTTAAATTCCATACTTCTTTTTGTTGTAATTCTCTGTCACTTATTATAACACTTTGTAAACCAATGGACAAAATGGTTTTATACAACCCCTGTTCTCTCTTATATTTTACTTCTTCCAGTAGACACTCAAAAAAGACCACTGGGTAACCTCTCCTAACAAACATTGACCTCAAATTATTACATTCATCCATGAAATCCTGGTCCAAAGTGACCATACGGGCAGCTCTCACGAGTTGACCCTTCACCACTGATTTCTTTTGGTGCCATGGATGGCAACTGCTAAAATGTAATAAAGAATTTGAATATGTGGCCTTTCTATAAATTTCGCTACATATGCGTTCCTTTCCATATCTTTACTAAGATCCACATCCAAGTATGAAATCCTGGTCATTTCAAATACATAAGTAAAGGAAAGGAAATCTTTGGTGCTGTTAAAATAATCTACTAATTTACTAGCTGCTTCTTTATTTCCTTCGAAAATGATAAAAATATCGTCCAGAAACCGTGTGTAGAACTGGATGTACTGTTTCACTTCTTGTTTACTAAAGATACATTCTTGTTCCCATGAGGCCATTACCAAATTGGCATAACTTGCCCCACAGGGTGACCCCATAGCTACACCAGTCTTTTGAACATATAACTTATTACATAAAATGAAATTATTATACAAGATAGCATTTCCCCTATTAAGGCCACCTCATCAGAGGCTACTGCTTTAGCTCTCAGGTAACTACTGACTTGTTTGATGCCTTCCACATGGGGGATAGAAGAGTATAAATCTACCACATCCACTGTTAGAAAACTGAAGTCAGTATTAAATTCTAAATTCTTGATTTGTGACAAGAACGACCAAGAATCTTTACATATATATTTCTCGTGAGTTACATACTTCTTCAACTTTTGGTCTACCCATTTTTCCCAAGGGTAAGTAATACTTGCCCTAGCATCCACCAAGGGTCACATAGGTGGATTATTCACATTTTTATGTAACTTAGGGATACCAAACAAAACAGGTATTCTTGGGGAAGGCATAGATAAATATCTAAACAAGTCAGTAGTAATCCTGGTTTCTAACAACATTTCATATAAATGAGACTTTATTTTACTGTATGCTTGATTTAACTCATTACGTGAAACCAACTGATATACTGAACTTCGGACTATTTGGTCCATTTTATTGACTTAGTCCTCCACATTCATAACAATAAGCCCCCCTCCCTTATCTGGGGCCATAATACAGACTGGGGCTTCTTGAATTAGTTGTAATAAATACAGTTGTTCACTAGTGACATTTACAGGTGAAACATTCTTACTTTTATTCTGCTTATGATTACTACCCAACCCTAAAACATTATATAAATCCAACTTACAAATTATTTCAAAACATTGTAAAGTTGGGTGTAAAGGGGGACGACAAAAAGTACTTGAAGAATGTAATGCACTAGACTGAACCATAGTATTGTCAACAAAAAGCATAGACAAATTGAGTTTACGCACAAATAATTTTAAGTCAATTAATGTTTTAACTAAGTCTGCTTTTCTTGTGGGGACAAAAGTGTACCCCTTGGCTAATAGTTCCACCAGTGGTTGATCTATAGTAACATCAGAAAAGTTGTAAATTTTAAAATCTTTATCATTATTCATAAAGATATTCCTTAGTCCAAAATCTGCAGCATTAGTTATCGGGGAAGCTGGTACAATAAGGGGTGATATCATCCAAGCTGTCTTTTTGTTTTTCGCTAGTATATCACACATGTCAGCATGCAGAAAAATTGTTGCTCAAGACCATGCAGTGCGAGTGTAGACAGTCCTGGTTAATAACAGTATGCATGGCTTTGATGCATGTGTGTGTTGTTGTTCATTGATTGGCCTCACCCTGGAATGCAATGTGTACATGGACAAAACATTGCTGTGCAAGTATTAAAAGGTCTGCAATGTCCTGTGCACCACCACTCACAGATATACATACCATGGCTGGATGTGTATCTGTGTGACACATAGATATCTATTTCCGATTACAGTGTCTGTGTCTGTAGCAGATAATTGTGGACACAGGTTTAGCACATGCATGCTATGTATACACACAGGATGAGTGGTGCATGTATACGTGATGGAATACCATTGCTCAACATGGCCATTGTACAGTGGTTATTGTGAGTGTAGGACATATTGTGGACATGCCAGTGCCAGCCATGACATGGCATGCTACAACATGACTGCAACATTAAATATCACACATACCCAATGTGTGTCATGTGACCTATACACTCAATAGCATTACAAGACATATATGTGTCACTTTGTACAAATGGTGATTGCTATGCATATTGTGTATAGGTGCATATGTTTGCACACCCACAACATTGAGGTGCATAGCAATGACTGCTATGTGTAGTACTGTGGTCACTGTAACTGGATGGGGTGTAGTACCATGAGCCATCATCATCATGCATCATGTGGTCACTCAAGGCTAATAATGTGTGCCAGACCACCACCTAGCATGCTGTACCTGAACTGCAGTACCGTGGCTACATTCACAATTACATAGCCACTTGTTACATGGGTTTGTAAGGTACCCAATAGGGAGCATTGCCTAACATGAATGTGTTATGTGTTGAAGAGTGTCGCACAGCCCCATGATAGGCCTCTACCCCTCAGGTATATTATGTGTGCTGTGTGGATGACATGTGGGATACTGACGTGTGACCTTACAGCAGGTGTCTGGATACACCATGTCTAGCATGTTAAGGTGTACTGCGTATGACAAAGTTGTGTATGTTGTGTACATGTGTATCAACTATGCCTATCCAATGTCCAGTACAGTGTTGCCACAATTGTGTGTGATGCTCTGTGTATTGCATGTGATTGAGGCAGCTACTGACATTACTGAGATGTGCATAGTCTCACAGCAAACATGCACAGCATACATTATGCGTAGGTGTGTTACTTGTACATGGCCTACACCTCACCTATGACATGCACATTTCATTAGCAATATTAAATTTATAACACACTCACCAGCATCAACCGGCTGCCTTGCTGTCACACCAGAGGGACCTACAAGAATATGAGACAGTTTGTCAGTGGCCACAACTGTGGCATTGCTACTGTGAGTTTGCTAAACTACAGTAGTACAACAGTCGACAGTCACAGGTGTACCGATTATATTCCAAATATCAGTGTTGCACAACACTAGGCAGCACAACTGCTAAACACACAGTACACATCTCACATATGCATAATCTACCAATACAGGTAACAGTAGTCTACAGACAGGGCATGTTACCTGCACACTCCATTTCAACATGCTGGGTGGCTCCGGCCTCCATGATGACACATGTATGTTGCTGTTCCTGTTGTTGGCCAGCAGCAACCATGCTTATGAGCAGCTCCTCCACTCTGGTGAGTGGGGGGGGTGAATGGCTACCCCAACACCTGTGGCAAGCTGTTGTCTATGGATATCAGACACATGCCACCGGACATGTCTAATTAAATCACTGCAGTGATGGCATACCTGCTCATATGTCCGGTTATGCATGCCTATGTCATTTACCTGACAAGCAAGATCTTGCCACAGTGCAGTCCACTAATGCTGGTCGTGGCTGGTTCTAGAGAACAGCAGGGTGTAGTGCTGCATCATGCTGCTGTGCATTTCCTGTTCCTCTGCAGCTGTATAACATGGGTTGCATTGGTGGGCTATGCCCCTGGAAGACAATTAAACAATATGTGTGAGCAAGTCATGTGGCACACTTAACATTCTAAAGTACAGATATCAATTAACTGCCATATATAGCATCCCATTGGCTGTCAAAGGATACACACTTTCAATACCACGTATTAGTGCTCAGGCCACAACTGGCTGACAGTGCCTGGCACGCTCTATATATCAAACCATGTTATGCACAGCAGCAAAGACAAGCCAGTATGTAAGACTATACACCAGTACATGGCACACTGTATGTGACACAATGCACCACCTAGCCACAGGAGGTATATATCAAGCTAATGCATAAAGAAAGATGTCATCCATTGTAATGAATGTAAAGTACAGTTACAGTATTACCAGTATACCACCCTAGTCATTGATGCCAACCCCCTGCCTAACATATGTGCACAGTTGTTAATATAGGTGGCATACTGCTGTACTATACTATACATTTTGCTAGATACACACATATACCCTGTTACACACATATGATTGAGGGCATGGTACAGGCATAATTACACACACATCAGACATACATACAACACACAAATGCATGCCAATGCAGATGAGCTTTACCTGTGTACCATATAGTACTGTGTGCCACTACTTACAAAACCTTATGCCTGAGGTATGTAATCTGTGAGGACTACAGGGAACACACAAAACAGTGTTTCCAAGCAATGTGAACATACACCATACTGTACTGTTTAGGCCTACAGCTTCAGGTAGTACTACAGTTCATATGGGAGTTGGATTCACCAGCAGTACCACTCACTAAGCATACATGTCTTGCTTTAGCCAACAATGGGACACCACAGTCGACAACAAGGGACTACGTCACATCGTATGCCATACTACTTTTTCTGCCTAGCAATAGCATACACATCTTTTGCTGGGATCACAGCTAGGACACAAACTACCATGACAGAAACAATTTCACACTAAGCTATCACACCTTTACAGACAATGCACACATTCACCAACACATTCACCATCACACTCAGTCAACCTCACATAGCAATTTTTGCACTAAGTACATGTGTGTGTGCATCGTGTCATAGGTAGGTAATACGCTATTGGCCCTAGGGCCTACAGCAGCATGGTCATATGCTACCCTGGCCTTTGACACACATGTAATTTAATTTCACTTGCCCCGTCAACCAGAGCCACAGAGGTGATTCCCGGGGTGTATCTCCTATCTCCCAACCAATCATCAGGAGTATTTATGACAACTGCTAATGAGGAGCTTTGTTTGCTATTGATAGGTGGTTTGTTCCAGAATATGGCATGTCTCTGAGATAGGAATCTATCCCTCCAGCATGTGTTGTTTAGTGAGCTGACAAGGTTTAGGGCCCTAGAGCGTGCATCTTGGAGGTATTGTAATATGTTTAAGTGGGAGGATGTCCAACAGCTATGGGTGTGACATAGCTCTGTATGTTAGGCAGAGGTCACCTCTGGGTAGGTGGTATGCAACACAGTCTAGCTGTGGTTTTGTGAGTCGATCTGCATAGGGCATCTGTTTGAGGCCAGTATTACTCTTTGTGAGGTATGTCTGTGGCCTTTCCAGTTGCTGTAGTTGTCATGTTAGGTACATACCACATGGGGCATTTAACTCTATAATGGGTTTTAAGTGTGATGAGTAGAGGGGAACACTGACGTATATTTCCCTAGATGACACACAGAGTACATGACTAGTGTGGCACTGTGATTATCAAAGGA